>NC_056741.1:1522865180-1522867680 GCF_019279795.1 Protopterus annectens | reverse complement strand
CATCCACTCATCAAGATTTCTCTTGAAGAGGGTCAGCAAGGGGCTCTGTCTAACATGGACTGGGATTATATTCCAGAGCGAGGGAAGGCTTTGGGATATGAATCTATCCCTCCAGCATGTTCTGTTTATTGTTGTGCTAAGGTTAAAATCCCTGGAGCATATATATATCTTTCTATAGCTGTACTCAAGTCACCAAGTGTGTGAGATTGCACATTTGTCTGGGTTGGGAAATAAACCCCTGGAAAAAAGAAAAAAAAAGTTTTTCCCTCTTTATTTAGTTTTAATTTTGCATTAATTTAACTTATTGCTTGGCACATGCATAGTAGCATGTCAGCTTTCACATTCTCAACATTTTATGGTCTATGTTTGGATTTTATCAAATTCAGTACATTAATATATATGGTATATAGGTGTACTCAGCTTTTCTCTAGACATCCAAGCTTGAAACATCAGCAACATAACACACAGTTGTACTTGTGCTGAGTAAACAACCTTGGTGCATATAAAAATCTAAATTAAAAAATAAATAAACAAAAAATATTGCTGTGTCCCCCACCACATTCCCTGCTAATTATATATACCAACTCCTAGGTCACACAATACCTGGGTAAAGGGTATTTTACACTGCCAGACATAAGAGGTTTATACTTCTGATTGTTCAGAAAATGCACTTTAATGCAAAAAACACTGTTCTTTAATCTTTATAATTGAATTATTGAAATATTACAAAAACAATATTTTTTAGATTTGGGGTTTTTGTCCCCTCATCATGTTTATGTTTCTCCAAAATTCTTGAGCAAAGAAGATGGGTGGGGGGTGGGGTCCTTTCAGAAAAGGGTCAGAAGAGATGGCCACATACCTGCTAAATAATTTAGAAGCTGAAGAGGTTGCAAATTTTTGTACAAAGGTCTGCCTTGCAAACAGAGATTAGAAATTGCACACTAGTGAAGTGGTATAGAAAAAAAAAGCAACTAGTTCTTCCATATTACTGAATCACAGCTAGGCACACCATTGCATAGTTTCTTACTTTTGGGATAAAACTGAATTTATAAATAGATAACTGCAATAACCCTAGCAGATCAAGGACATAAGCTGTACAGTTGCGAGCTCTTAATTATTTCAGAAAGCATAATAAAAGCAATTCAACTTGGCACAGTGCTGAGATAATAGGATTAGGACAATGTGTGGGGCTTATGTCTCTTTGTGTGTAGGGGGCTGAGTCAATGTTTGAAAAAGCATGTTTGCCTGAAACACACATTTTTTTTGTTTTACCAATAAACAGACAGCCTTGTGGGAAGATTACTGCCACAGTTTCAGTTGACAAAAAAAAAACAGGCACAAAAGTGTCAAATGTTGCAATATAATTTATTATCTATGCATACTCTGTGCCTTGGAAGGAGGAAGCTTAGTAACAACAAATGATTTCTGATAACACATGCACCAGTGTAATTGCTCCCCCATGTCCATTGGTGGCCGAAGGAGTAAGGCCAAAGACAAAGGATTAAGTGAATATGACTATGTAGGTTATGTGTGTGTCTGTGTGTGTGTGTGCGTGTGTGTGTGTGTGTGTGTGTGTGTGTGTGTGGTTTGTGGTATATGTGTGTATATGCTTGTGTATATGTGGGAGTGTTTATATGTATATGTGTTAAATTATGATATTTAAGAGAGTTCAGTATGTGTGTGTGTTAACTGTTAATGTTTGACATCTAAGAAGGTTTAGTGTGTGTGTGTGTGTGTGTGTGTGTGTGTGTGTGTGTGTGTGTGTGTGTGTGTGTGTGTGTGCCAGGCAGGATAAGCAGAAATGGTAAAAACTTAGCAGAGAATACATAGTCACCTGTATGTAGCTTTATTACAAAATGCACTGTTAGAAAATCAGGCATCGGGCTACCAGCCATATACTAAAACATGGATGTCTTCATTGCAGCTACCATTTGGGAAACAGTTTTGAAAGAAAACACTGAAAAGCATTTCAGTTACAGACAGGCATAACATCAGAAAGGAAAAAAAAGAGAGTCTGCACAGTGCAGTGGATTCACCGTCTGCCTGTACATTCATAAATGGCAACCTCTTAGTGCAAAAATTCTGAATAAAATCAAAAATAATGGGGAGACAAAGGCTCAAAACTAGGGACAGATAGTATCTCCTTAAATTAGGATGTGGCTAGAAAACCAGCATTGCATTTGCATGCATTTTCTGAAAGATATGACACTCAAAAATCTGTCATTACATAACGTCAGCCTGCAATGATTAGGTAGAAAACCAACAAATATGAATGGCACAACAGGAACATCTCAGTGTAAAACAGTAATATCTGCTCCTTAGGGTCACATAGGAAGGGGAAACAAAAGATGAAACATAAGTTACAAGGGAACAGTGTCCATTTAAGGGACAAGTTCCAAAGCTTAAACTGCAGATGAATATTACAGAGAACAATGATTCACAACCAGGATGACAATGGCAAACATGCAGGTTGGCTGAGAAGGAGCAAGCACCTGGTGAG